>NC_084615.1:32455718-32468218 GCF_033978795.1 Nerophis ophidion
GACGGACCCCCGCCCAACCCGAGGCCGCCGCCCGCAGCCCCACCCGCACCCCAGTACCCATCCAGGCACCCCCATCCACCCCCAGCCACCAGACCACCCAAGGACGAGCCCGCCAGGCCGGAACCAGGGGACACACCCCAGGCCCACACGACCCAGCGGCACAAGGCACCCCGGGCACCCCAGGCACCCGGGACCCCCCACCCACGGAGCCAGACCCCATGGGAGTCAGGTCAGGAAATTAATTATCGGTGCCCAAGGAGATCGGAATTCTGTAAATTGTTTTAATTCAGCAGACATTCTTTCCATAACTACATAATCTAATAAAATATTTTTGTAAAGGTTTATACATAAATTATTTTTTGATTTCCAATTCATGAGAATAGTTTTCTTTGCGATGCCTAATGCGTTTATAAGGAGGTATATTTTCTTTTTATCCAGATCAGTTGCGGAGAGATCACCCAACAGGCAGAGTGCGGGGGTGATGGGTATAGGAATCTCTAACGCTAATGATAGGTTCTCGCACACTCCACGCCAAAAGTTATTCACGGGAGCACAGGACCACATTGAATGTAAGTAGTTATCTACATTATTATCTGAGTAGTGTACACAAATGTTAGGGTCAGCTAAACCCATCTTATACATTCTTAGACCGGTGTAATGTATTCTATAAAGTATTTTAAGCTGAATCAGTCGTAAATTTGGATTCTTGATAAAACGAGAAGTATTGCAACATATTTGTTTCCAAAATTCTGGGTCACAGCTTGTGGATAAGTCTGAATGCCATTTGGAAGTTGGAATTCCTATTGTGTTATCTATCTTTGATAAGAGAAAATATACTTTGGATAAAACTTTGGGGGCAGATGTATTAAAGAATTTAACGGTTGTTGGATTACCTTCCCATGTAGTATTGTTGAATCTTGCGCTGATTACAGATTTGATTTGTATATATTCTAGGAATTTGTTAGGATTTATTGCATATTGTGTTATCAACCTTTTAAAAGAGATACAACTGTTTCCATTGATGATATCCCCAAAGCATCTGACTCCGTTATCATACCATGTTGGAAAGTCCAATGGATTTTTGTTAAGCAGAAAATCAGGATTATTCCAAATAGGCGTAAATTGGCAGGGAGTGAGCGGGGACCCAGTTATTTTCAAAAATTCCCACCAAGCTGTTAAGGTAGAGCATATATTAATACTTTTAAAGCAGTTGTGTTTCCGGAGAATTTGGCTAATAAAGGCCAAGTTACAAATCGGGATCTCCTGGCTGAGTGATTTTTCAAACTCTAACCATAAGTTATCTAATGAAGAGGGATTGATCCATTTCAATATATATTGTAGTTTATTTGCAAGGAAGTAATGGGAAAAGTTTGGAAGTTCTAGACCTCCATATTCTTTGGGTTTTTGCAAAGTTTTAAGGCTGATTCGTGCTGGTTTATTTTTCCAAAGAAATTGATTGATGTGTGAGCCTAGTGATTTGAACCAGATTTGAGAAGGTTTGGTTGGAATCATTGAAGAGATAATTAACCCTAGGCAAGACCATCATTTTCACGGTGGAGACCCTCCCCATTAGTGAGATACGCAGTGACTTCCAACGCGCCAGATCATCCTCAATCGATTTTAAGATTGGGGAGTAATTCAAGCGATTTAGATCTGACAATGTGGAGGAAATATTGATACTCAGGTATTTAATGTTCCCTTTATGCAGTGGAATCGATGAGGTGCTCTGAAAGTCAAAGTTAATTGGTAACACAGTAGATTTGGGCCAGTTGATGGAGTAATCTGAAATAGAACTGAATTTATTAATGATTGAGATTGTCTCTTGAAGAGAAGAATTTGGATTTTGTAAGAAAAGTAATACATCATCTGCATAAAGGCTTATTTTATGATGAACGGTTGCGGTATGGATGCCTTTAATATTTGCATGCTGTCAGATTGCGGTTGCCAGAGGTTCAATAAATATAGCAAAAAGTGACGGAGAAAGTGGCTGTAATGTTTTATTGAGATAATTTAGGACCAAAACCCTTAAAACAAGTAAAACACTCTAACATAAAATCTGCTTATTATGAAGAATTATCTTATCCGACAGAAAATAAGCAAATGTCACCCTTATTTGAGATATTTCATCTTACTTAGATTTCAGTTTTTGCAATGCATAAAGTGCCTTTTCACGCGGCTTGTTTGGAGTCGCAGCAGGAAATGGCAACAAATCCAAAAACGCACCATTCCATTCTCAATTTCCTGTTGTATCGCTGTTTTTCTCCTTCGTATTCCCGTTTAATGTGGGCCTGCAGAGTTTGTGTGGCTGGTGTGTCCTCAAAAGGCCGTCACGGGCAGGCTTAGTTATTTTAAGGTTCGCATTTTAAATTACCGAAGGAAGCCAATGAGGTCATGGCAAGTAAACCTCAAAGCAATAAATAATTACTTTTTTGTATCGAGTGGATTTATTTTCATATTCGGTGACATTAAATCACGGGTCTTTAATGTATTTTGGGCCAAGGAACCCCTACTTCAATCAATCAATCAAAGTTGACTTATATAGCCCTTAATCACAAATGTCTCAAAGGGCTGCACAAGCCCCAAAGACATCCTCTGCTCAGATCCCACATCAGGGCAAGGAAAAACTCAACCCAATAACTTAAATAAAATCTACCAAATATTTCACAGCCCCCCTGTAGTACCTCTGTAGACCCCCTGGGAAACGCGTACCCCCTGTGAACAATTTTTTAATTCAAGTACCCCCTAATCAGAGCAAAGCATTTTTGGTTGAAAAAAAGAGATAAAAAAGTAAAATACAGCACTATGTCATCAGTTTCTGATTTATTAAATTGTATAACAGTGCAAAATATTGCTCATTTGTAGTGGTCTTTCTTGAACTATTTGGAAAAAAAGATATAAAAATAACTTGATAAAACTTGATAAAAAAATAAACAAGTGATTCAATTATAAATAAATATTTTACACATAGAAGTAATCATCAACTTAAAGTGCCCTCTTTGGGGATTGTAATAGAGATCCATCTGGATTCATGAACTTAATTCTAAAAATGTCTTCACAAAAAAGAAATCTTTAACATCAATATTTATGGAACATGTCCACAAAAGAATCTAGCTGTCAAGACTGAATATTTCATTGTTGCATTTCTTTTCACAGTTTATGAACTTACATTCATATTTTGTTGAAGTATTATTCAAAAATAAATTTATAAAGGAATTTTGAATTGTTGCTATTTTTAGAATATTTAAAAAAAAAATCTCAGGTACCCCTTGACATACCTTCAAGTACCCCCAGGGGTACGCGTACCCCCATTTGAGAACCACTGATATAGGCCACTGATTCTTTGTTTTATATTTGCACATTTTTATGTAAACTCAAAGTTATTGGCGTTTTTCGTTTTTGCTATTTTTGTGTTACAACTTTTTATTATTGATCATGTTGTACTGCATTGTAAACTTTTGTTTTGTGGTTGTGTGTTTTTTGCCTGGACTCCAGGAAGAATAGTCTCCACTGCGGTGTAAACTAATGGGGATAATAAAGTAAACTAAATTCTGATGAAGACCTGTTTTAAATGACATTTATGGCTGAAGAAGACATGCTGGCATGCACAACATAGGCATCGTTAGACAAGTGCTCAATGATTTATAGGCAATAAGTCAGAGATGTTTTGTTTGATGGCTGCCGTTTGACAGCCGTGTGCTTGTCCGTCTGCTAAAGCTGAGGAGAGAGGATGCATTCCAAGTCATTCATCTACTATTAGCCTGAATAAAAACACAGCATAAATGAAGTAAGGTCCTATTTTGATAATAATTTCTTCAGGAAAAGAAGTCGCCCATTGTAGAGTTTGAAACCACAGGAATGGTTAACCTTTTCGTTGATCCCTTCAATCTTTTTTTTTTTTTTTTTGGTTTCTTCTGACTTATCATACAATTTTTCTGTGTGAAGTATTTGTCAGAACGGTTTCTTGTGATCTTCAAAGGATTATTTTTTTATTTCAAGTCAGAGACAATAAACCTAATGCTGTTACCGCGGTTGTCTCACTTCAGGCAAAAGAACAAAGTAAGGACTTCGGAAAGTTCAGAAAAAGTGGAAGTCCGTCACTTTTGGACTTATGAATAGTGAGTATTAGTATTTAGTCGACTGCAGTCAAGACTGTATGTCAGGGTTCTCAAACTCACCGTTTGCAAGCCCATATTACAGTACATATATTTACACATACATATATATATATATATATATATATATATATATATATATATATATATATATATATATATATATATATATATATATACACACACATATACATATATATACTGTATATATAAACATATTTGTATTTTGTGGGATTTAAAATTGCCATTAATATGTTAAACTATGGGCAGCACGGTGGTAGAGGGGTTAGTGCGTTTGCCTCACAATACGAAGGTCCTGAGTAGTCCTGGGTTCAATCCCGGGCTCAGGATCTTTCTGTGTGGAGTTTGCATGTTCTCCCCGTGACTGCGTGGGTTCCCTCCGGGTACTCCGGCTTCCTCCCACTTCCAAAGACATGCACCTGGGGATAGGTTGATTGGCAACACTAAATTGGCCCTAGTGTGTGAATGTGAGTGTGAATGTTGTCTGTCTATCTGTGTTGGCCCTGTTATGAGGTGGCGACTTGTCCAGGGTGTACTCCACCTTCCGCCCGATTGTAGCTGAGATAGGCACCAGCGCTCCCCGCGACCCCAAAGGGAATAAGCAGTAGGAAAAAATGGATAGATGGATGTTAAACTATTTGGGTGCGAGGGCCAAAATTACACAAAACCATGAAGTTGACTAAAGGGCCACAATATACAGTATATATATATATATATATATATATATATATATATATATATATATATATATATATATATATATATATATATATATATATATATATATAGATATAGATATATATATATATATATATATATACACCGTATTTCCTTGAATTGCCGCAGGGCATATAGTATGCCCCTGCCTTGAAATACTGCCGGGTCAAACTCACTTCGCAAAATAATTAGCGCAGGCTTAGTATTACCGCCTGGTCAAACTCGTGACGTCACAAGTGACACTTCCCCTGTCATCATTTTCAAAATGGAGGAGGCTGATTTCAATACCGGTAATTTGAAATCGCATAAAGGGAAGAAGATTAAGAGCTATTCAGTAGGATTTAAGGTCCGAGCTTACATCACACTCAAATTTTTACTGCATGCCTTTATTAAGTGTCGGAGTGAGAAGAGGTTTTAAAATAATTAGCGCATGCTTACTTTTACCGCATGCCTTTGGTAAGCGCAGGAATGAGAAGAGGTTTTAAATTAATTAGCGCCCCGGCGGCAATTCAAGGGAATACGGTATTTTTATATATATATATATATATATATATATATATATATATATATATATATATATATATATGAATATTTATGTAAATATATGCACATATACATGTATGCATATATATGCACACATATATATGTGCATATATATGCACATATACATGTATGCATATATATGCACACATGTATATGTGCATATATATGCACATAAATGCATATGTATGCATATATATTAGGGGTGTGGAGAAAAATCGATTCGAATACGTATTGCGATTCTCACGTTGTGCGATTCAGAATCGATTCTCATTTAAAAAAACAAATCGAATTGTTTTTTATTTATTTAAAATATATATATATATATATATATATATATATATATATATTTTTTTTTTTTTTAATCAATCCAACAAACCACTACACAACAATACCATAACAATGCAATCCAATTCCAAAACCAAACCTGACCCAGCAACACTCAGAACTGCAATAAACAGAGCAATTGAGAGGAGACACAAACACGACACAGAACAAACCAAAAGTAGTGAAACAAAAATTAATATTATCAACAACAGTATCAATATTAGTTATAATTTCAGCATAGCAGTGATTAAAAATCCCTCCATGACATTATCCTTAGACATTTATAAAAAAAAAAATAAAAAAAAGAACTATAGTGTCACAGTGGCTTACACTTGCATCGCATCTCATAAGCTTGACAACACACTGTGTCCAATCTACTACTCTGCTTGCATGTCAGCAGACTGGGGTAGATCCTGCTGATTTCCTATGTATTGAATGAATACAGAATTGTTTTGAATCAGAAAAAATATCGTTTTTGAATCGAGAATCGCCTTTAATCGAAAAAATCTATATATAATCGAATAGCAACCCCAAGAAAAGATATTGAATCGAATCGTGGGACACCCAAAGATTCACAGCCCTAATATCCATCCATCCGTCCATCTTCTTCCGCTTGTCCGGGGTCGGGTCACGGGGGCAGCAGCCTAAGCAGGGAAGCAGTGACTTCCCTCTCCCCTGCCACTTCGTCTAGCTCTTCCCGGGGGATCTCGAGGCGTTCCCAGGCCAGCCGGGAGACAGAGTTTTCCCAACGTGTCCTAGGTCTTCCCCATTGTCTCCTACTGGTTGGACGTGCCCGAAACACCTCCCTAGGGAGGCGTTCGGGTGGCGTCCTGACCAGATGCCCGAGCCACCTCATCTGGCTCCTCTCCATGTGGAGGAGCAGCGGCTTTACTTTGAGCTCCTCTCGGATGGCAGAGCTTCTCACCCTATCTCTAAGGGAGAGCCCCCGCCCATAAAAGTTATGAACAGAATCGGTGACAAAGGGCAGCCTTGGCGGAGTCCAACCCTCACTGGAAACGTGTCCGACTTACTGCCGGTAATGCGGACCAAGCTCTGACACTGATCGTACAGGGAGCGGACCGCCACAATAAGACAGTCCGAAACCCCATTCTCTCTGAGCATCCCCCACAGGACTTCCCGAGGGACACGGTCAAATGCCTTCTCCAAGTCCACAAAGCACATGTAGACTGGTTGGGCAAACTCCCATGCACCCTCAAGAACCCCTGCCGAGAGTATAGAGCTGGTCCACAGTTCCACGACCAGGACGAAAACCAAACTGTTCCTCCTGAATCCGCGGTTTGACTATCCGGCGTGGCCTCCTCTCCAGTACACCTGAATAAACCTTACCGGGAAGGCTGAGGAGTGATATCCCACGATAGTTGGAACACACCCTTTGGTCCCCCTTCTTAAAGAGAGGAACCACCACCCCGGTCTGCCAATCAAGAGGTACCGCCCCTTATGTCCACGCGATACTGCAGAGTCTTGTCAACCAAGACAGCCCTACAGAATCCAGAGCCTTAAGGAACTCCGGGCGGATCTAATCTACCCCCGGGGCCTTGCCGCCGAGAAGCTTTTTAACTACCTGAGCAACCTCTGCCCCAGAAATAGGAGAGCCCACCACAGATCCCCCAGGCCTCGCTTCCTCATAGAAAAACGTGTTGGTGGGATTGAGGAGGGCTTCGAAGTATTCCGTCCACCGATCCACAACATCCGCAGTTGAGGTCAGCAGAACACCATCCGCACCATACACGGTGTTGACAGTGCACTGCTTCCACTTCCTGAGGCGGCGTATGGTGGTCCAAAATCGCTTTGAAGCCATCCGGAAGTCGTTTTCCATTGCTTCCCCGAACTCCTCCCTTGTCCGAATTTTTGCCTCCGCGACCTCTAAAGCTGCACACCGCTTGGCCAGTCGGTACCCGTCCACTCCCTCCGGAGTCCTATGAGCCAAAAGAACCCAATAGGACTCCTTCTTCAGCTTGACGGCATCCCTCACTGCTGGTGTCCACCAACGGGTCCTGGGATTACCGCCACGGCAGGCACCAACTACCTTGCGGCCACAGCTCCAATCAGCCGCCTCGACAATAGAGGTGCAGAACATGTTCCACTCGGACTCAATGTCCCGCACCTCCCTCGTGACATGTTCAAAGTTTTTCCGGAGGTGGGAATTGAAACTCTCTCTGACAGGAGACTTTGACAGACGTTCCCAGCAGACCCTCACAATGCGTTTGGGCCTGCCAGGTCTGTCCGGCATCCCCCCCCACCATCGCAGCCAACTCACCACCAGGTGGTGATCGGTTGAAAGCTCCGCCCCTCTCTTCACCCGAGTGTCCAAATCAGGAGGCCGCAAATCCGATGACACAACTACAAAGTCGATCATGGAACTGCGGCCTAGGGTGTCCTGGTGCCAAGTGCCCATATGGACACCCTTATGTTTGAACATGGTGTTTGTTATGGATATTCTATGACGAGCACAAAAGTCCAACAGCAAAACACCACTCGGGTTCAGATCCGGGCGGCCATTCTTCCCAATCACGCCTCTCCAGGTTTCACTGTCGTTGCCAACATGAGCGTCAAAGTCGCCCAGTTGGACAAGGAAATCACCCGGGGGAGCACTTTCCAGTACTCCCTCGTGTGTCCCCAAAAAGGGTGGGTACTCTGAACTGCTGTTTGTTGCATAAGCACAAACAACAGTCAGGACCCGTTCCCCCACCCGAAGGCGGAGAGAAGCTACCCTCTCGTCCTCTGGGTTGAACTCAAACGTGCAGGCTTTGAGCCTGGGGGCTGCTAGAATTGCCACCCCAGCCCGTCGCCTCTCACTGCCGGCAACGCCAGAGTGGAAGAGAGTCCAATCCCTCTCGAGAGAAGTGGTTCCAGAGCCCTTGCTGTGCGTCAAGGTGAATCCGACTATATCCAGCCGGAACTTCTCTACCTCGCGCACTAACTCAGGCTCCTTCCCCCACAGTGAGGTGACGTTCCACGTCCCAAGAGTTAGCTTATGTAGCCCAGGATCGGACCACCAAGTTCCCTGCCTTCGGTTTCCGCCCAGCTCACAATGCATCCGACCTCTATGGCCCCTCCTATGAGTGGTGAGCCTATTAGAGGGGTGACCCATGTTGCCTCTTCGGGCTGTGCCCGGCTGGGCCCCATGTGAACGGGCCCGGCCACCAGGCGCTCACCATCGTGCCCCAACTCCTGATATAATATAATATAATATATATGTGTATGTGTATATACATATATATATGTGTGTGTGTGTGTGTATGTATATGTATATATATATATTATATTATATATATATATATATGTATGTGTTTATATATGTATGTATATGTATGTGTTTATATATGTATGTATGTGTTTATATATGTATGTGTGTGTATATATATGTATACGTGTATATATATGTATATGTGTATATATATATATATATATGTATATGTATATATGTATATGTATATATATATGTGTGTATTTATGTATATATATGTTTATGTATGTATATGAATTTATATATGTATATACTGTGTGTATATGGATATATTTATGTATATGTATATATGTATATACACATACATATATATATACACATATATATATATACTGTGTGTTATATATATATACATATATCCATACATACACATATAAATATATATACACATATACATATATATATACATATACATATATACACACATATACATATATATATACATATACAAATACATACACATATATACATATATATATATATACACATATACATATATACATATATATGTATATATATACACACACATATTATATATATATATATATATATATATATATATATATATATATAATATGTGTGTGTATATATATACACACACATATACATACACAAATATACATATACATACACAAATATACATATACATATATATATATATTTATATATATATATATATATATATATATATATATATATATATATATATATATATATATACACACACATATATATATATATACACACACACATATATATATATATATATATATATATATATATTATGTGTGTGTATATATATACACACACTGTGTACATACATCTACTGATGCCTCTGGACACATCTTCAGTGGAATCATCGGGTGTTTCGGGTCTTTCAATATCATACACCCTCCTCCATGTGACCCAGCCGGGGCTGATCAGACCGCAGCTTGTGTCCAGATGGCTAGCTAGCTACCATGACTCCATGGCTCTCCCCTTTTGAGCCACAGCCATCTTGAGGCCCTCTCTGCCGCATCGGTGGTACTGCGAATGGCTCTCCTACTTTTCTCTCCCTCGATGCCCAAAGTGCTGAAGGCTCTGGTCAAGGAGCGGGCTGCAAAACCCCTGCATCCAACCTCAACTGGGAGACACCTCACTCTCCAGCCAGCCTGCTGACAGTCACTGACCAGTCCCGCGTACTTGGAGAGTTTCCTCTCAAAAGCTTCTTCCACGCGGTTTTCCCATGGGACGGTCAGCTCCAGCAGCACTACCTGCTTGGTGGACTCAGACACGAGGACAATGTCTGGTCGCAGGGTGGTGACTGCAATGTGGCTGGGGAACTTCAGCTGATGTTCAAGGTCCACCAACTGCTGCCAGTCTCTTGCAGAGGTTAGGATGCCCACAGATGTTCTTCTGGCAGGGGTTGGCTGCTCCCCAGGTCTGACAAAGGCGATGATTTTCTTGGAGGGTCGAAACTGCTTCGCCCACACAAGTCCTGCGCTGATGGCTTCAGTAATGGTCTTAAGGACTTGGTCATGCCTCCAGCGGTACCGTCCATCTCCAAGTGCCCTGGTGCAGCAGCTGAGGATGTGTTCCAGGGTTCCTCGCTTGGAACACAATGGGCATGCTGGTGTCTCTGCTATGCCCCATGTTTGCAGTTTTGATGGGCTTGGAAGCACATCGTACACTGCCTGGATGAGGAATTTAATGCGGTGAGGCTCGGCTTTCCACAGCTCGGCCCAGGTCACTTTCCTCTCAACCGCATTCTCCCATCTTGTCCAAGCTCCCTGTTGCTTCAATCCCACTGCTTTGCGAGTTCTTATTTCCTCCACTGCAGCTCTCACCTCCTCCTGAACAAGGCACCGCCCTTCCTTCCCGCTGGTTTTCAATTGGGGAATTGGAAAGGAGCCTAGCCCAGCTCTGCCTCGAGTGACCACTCCCACCAGGCTTCTTTGACACAGCCTTGCCTCTGCCTCTTGAACTGCATCCTCAGCCTTCCACTTCCTACCAGTCCTCACTTGGATCCCTGCTTTAGCCACCTTCGGATCTCGTGAGTCCCTGACCTGAACCAATTCTCTGGCTCTTGCTACCTTGAACTCTTCCTCCAAGGATTTGAAGGGCAGTTGCAGTTTGTTGGTGTTCCCGTAGAGTGCGAGGCTGCTCAGGCTCTTTGGTAATCCCAGCCATCTCCGGAGGTGGCTACTGAACCTCCTCTCTAAGGTCTCCACTGTTGAAATGGGGACTGCATAGACAAGGAGGGGCCACAGGATCCTGGGAAGAATGCCATGTTGGTAGACCCAGGCTTTGAACTTTCCAGGTAGGCCTGACTTGTCCACGGATTTCAGCCAGCCATCCAACTCAGTGCAGGTCGACTGGATAGATGTGGTATCTCTCAGAGAGCTGTCAAAAACCTTGCCCAAGCTCTTGACTGGCTTCTCTGTGATGGTTGGGATGGCTGTGCCTGTGATGTTAAACCGGAACTTGTCTTCCACCTTCCCCTTCCTCAGCACCATAGACCTTGATTTGGCTGGCTTGAAAGGCATCCGGGCCCACTCCATCAACTTTTCAAGTCCCCTCAGAA
The DNA here is from genome assembly GCF_033978795.1 of Nerophis ophidion. Classification (NCBI taxonomy): domain Eukaryota; kingdom Metazoa; phylum Chordata; class Actinopteri; order Syngnathiformes; family Syngnathidae; genus Nerophis; species Nerophis ophidion. Next base: position 32,467,267 of record NC_084615.1, read on the forward strand.
TCCACCGGCAGCCTGGGACTGATTCTGTCATGACAGTGAGGTCATCCAAGAACGCCCTGATGGGTGGTTGCCGTTGTCCGGATTTCGATAGAGGCCCTCTGAACTCTGGCTCAGCAGACTTGGTGAGCATGTTCATGGCCAGGGAGAATAGTGTCACAGAGATAGTGCACCCTGTGATAATACCGATCTCCACCTTGTGCCAACGAGATGTTATTGCTCCCGAGGACACCCTCGTCCTGAAATTGGTGTAGTAATCAGCAATGAGGTCTCTACATCTGCTGGGGACATGATGTTTTGTTAATGTGAGCTGAACCAGCTTGTCTGGAATGGAGCCAAATGCATTTGCCAGGTCAAGCCAAAGCACTGACAGGTCACCCTTGTTCTCTCTTGCCTCTCGAATGAGCTGTGTCACCACACCGGTATGCTCCAGACAGCCTGCCATTCCTGAAATGCCTCCCTTCTGGACAGAAGTGTCGATGTAGGTGTTCTGACCCAGGTAGGTACACAGCCGTTTGGAAAAAGTGCTGAAGAAGATCTTTGCCTCGACACACAGCAGGGAGATGATGCGGAACTGGTCTAGCTGGGTGGAGTTTTCCTCCTTCGGGATCCACACCCCTTCAGCTACTCTCCATTGTTCTGGGATCCTCCCTCTTCTCCAGAAGACTCGCAGGATTTTCCACAGACGCAGCAGGGTTTTGGGACAGTTCTTATACACTTTGTATGAAGTGCCACTCGGTCCTGAAGCAGAGCTTGCCCTTGTTCTGCGGACAACCTCCCTGACTTTCTTTAGCTGCAGTTCTGACATGTCAAACTGCACCTCCGGTTCAGGGGGGTCTATGAGGATGTTACACTCTCCCAACTCCTGCTCTCTTGCGGGGTCGCTGTACGTCTGCTTCAGATGTTGCTCTATGTCTTCCTGCGAGGAGGCAAGTTTACCACTGCGCTTCTGCCC